>NW_026880014.1:0-29446 GCF_032173495.1 Musca vetustissima
ATGCATAGATTAATTTTCTGAGTCGATTTATGCATGTCCGTATGTCCGTCTGTCTATCAATTTCATTATACCCTTCACCACACTGTGGTACTGGGTATTATGTCTTTGTGCATATGTTTGTAACAGACATAAGGAAACGAGATAGATACATGATTCCTTTTGAGAATATGCATAGAATCACTTTCTGAGACGATTTATGCATATCGTCCGTCCATCCCTCTGTAGATGTTAAATTGTAAACAAAGTATAGGTCGTATTTACGATCCGATTTGGATGAAATTTGGCACAAGTCACTTATTTGGCCCCAGGACGAACCATATTGAAATTGGGGAAAATTGGCTCAGATTTTGATATAGCTCCGATATATATTTTCGTCCGATTTTAAGTAAATGGTGCACCAAAGTCCCTATATACCATTCGATTTGCACGAAATTCCAGAATGATGTGTGCTAAGTTTAGTAAAAATCGATTTATATATAGCTCCCACATATATATTTTCCTCCGATTTAATGTAAATAGTGCACCAAAGGCAATATATATCTTTCGATTTGCACGAAATTTGGCACAGCAAAGTGCATTTGGTCTAGAATGATGTGTTTTAAGTTTCGTGAAAATCGGTTCAGATTTGGATATAGCTCCCATATATATTTTCGTCCGATTTTATGTAAATGGTGTACCAAAGTCCCTATATATCTTTCAACTTGCACGAAATTTAGCATGGGGTACTGAATTAAGTCTAGAATGATGTGTGTTAAGTTTCGTGAAAATCGATTCGGATTTGGATATAGCTCCCGTATATATTTTCGTCCGATTTGAAGTAAATGGTGTACCAAAGTCCCTATATATCATTCGATTTGCAGGAAATTTGGCATAATATACTGTACTAGGTCTAGAATGATGTGTGTTAAGTTTCCTGAATATGGGTTCAGATTTAGATATAGCTCCCATATATATTTTCGTCCGATATAATGGAAATGTTGCACCAAAGTCAATATATCTTTCGATTTGCACGAAATTTGGCATAGCATACTGAATTGAATCTAGAAAGACGTGAGTCAAGTCCGATTTAATGTAAATTGTGGACTATAGACCCAAAGACCCTTCGAAAAGGCGACGTCTGTTCGCTTTGACATCTTCCATGATGATCCAAGTATGGTCAAGGGCAACGCCTTTAATTTTCGGTGATGATCACATTTTTTGGGATGAAGTGGACCAAAAATTTATTTTTTTCGAGTCGATCTATAGGCCACAATTGAAAGCCGAACACCACAACACAACCCACAGTAAAATTACAGCCAATTCAGACCAAACTTTCAATATACTAAAATTGTGGCGGAGAATTTTATCGGAGCTAGGTCAAAACAACAAATTTTAAAAACTATGTTTCTCACCTTCCACAAAACCGATATGCCCAAAAAAACACCACCTCGGTGGAGAAATGGTTTCGAAAATGAGTACAGACGTTCACATGAGATCGACTTCAAAACATGAATCTATATTCTAAATTATCTACAAAAATATATCTCACACTCCATGAAACCGGATTGTCAATTGTGGCCTTAAGACTTCAAAATATCGAAAATGGGACGGGAACTTTATATGGGGCCAAATCAAAACATGAACCCCATATTTAAACTTTTGTGCCAAATAACAACCAAATCGGTTGGAATAGTTATCAAAACCATAAAAATTGCGAAAATGAGGGTGTGTATAGATATAGATACATGGAGCCTATATCATAACATGAACCTATAGGGAACAATTTCCAGAAAGATGTTTTTTATAACTATCATGAAATTTTGATTAACACCCTACAAATTCCTTACAAAATTATTTTTCCGACACCAACAGTCGGGGTCCGCCTCCGCAGGGCCTCGGTGGTATTATATCATATGAGAAAACGAAGTACCAATTTATCAACCCTTAAAATGTCAAAACGTATACCTATATTGAAAATATTCTGCAAAGATGTTTGTTTTACCAATGAAGGATCATGATATTGCACTTCGGTTGGACAATGCACCTAGGATAACTAAAATACATAAACGGGCAGAGCCCACATAAGGGAATATGGGCACAAATTTTGCGCAGAGGATGTGACAAAACATGGACCTATGTTGACAATTTCCTACAATGATATGTTGCTCGAGGGTGCAATAAACCGGACTGCCACACACCTTTGGTTAGAAAATAGGTCTAAAACATTAAGAATACCGAATATGGTTCGTCGTCGTTATAAGGAGGCTACAACAATACGTGAACCGATTACTCCCATTTTAAATACACAAAATTCATAGGAGTAATAGGAATATACGTTAAAAATCTTAAAACTTTATTGAAAAGTTACATATTTAATATTTCGATGTTGAGTCGGAACAACAGCAAGTATGGGAAAAATGTCATCTCTACATTTTAACCGAAACTTTTCATTCCACTCGTTAGAGTTCTCACATGTGTATGACTAAAAATCCCTCCAAAATTTAAAAACAAAATTTACATATACGAAAATTTTAAGAAAACATGCACAAACATGACTAACATAGCGCCTCAAAAGCAATGTTATTTTTCTTTAAAAGCAAATACCGAAACCAACATAACAATTGAACAACAGAATAACACGAATATTCGCACATACTGCAAGTAGTCAAAATTGTTAACAATGTCTGTTGTTTTTGTTGTTGTTGGTTAAATGATTTCCATGGCTTTTATGGAAAAAAGCCGCAATGTAAAAATTGTAACATCAACAATGAATTCGTATTGTAGCTGCTGCTTTGACTCCACACAGACACCGACTACCATTGAGAAGCGTTAAAAAAACTAAAAACTCCAACACAAAAACAACAAAAATCTTTTGTAGTTCACAGAAGTTAAGCAAAAAGATTTCAATGCAGAACTGCTGTAATATGCAAATCTCAATCGTTTGCAAATGAAATGCGTTTAATTGTACATTGGTATGTATGTATGTATGTACAAACATAGCATGGTAATGATTATGATTCGGAAAACACATAAAAAATTATAGACAGACACAATTCTGTGTATAGATGTAACCGCAAAAACTGCATATATGTAGTCGCGTTTTTTTATTTTGATTGGGTTATAAATGAATCTGAAAACGCGATGTCCCCCTTGGAGATACAGTGATATCGAATACGAAAATTTTTTAAATACATATGTATGTATATTCTTTCAAAAAATGTCAGAAGTATACGTGGTTTGTTTGGACCCTCCGCGAGATGTAGTCATTTTGTTTTCAAAACACCAAAAAATTTGTCGGAGATCCTATACATATATACGATAAAAAAGTGTTCAGAAAAATATTCTTTAAGAAAGTCACTGTTGATATTGGACCCTGAAAAAATTCCCGCCTTGCATTAGTCTCTGAAAAATATTCTTTTTAAAAATCGAGGCCTTGTATTGGCCCTGAAAAGAAGTCCTTAATAAAATTTAGGACTTGTATTGGTACCTGAATATTATCACCGACAAATCTATTTCTTGAATTGGGCTTGTAAAAAAATCTTCAAAATATCGTGAAAAAATATTCCTTGCCTTGAAAAATATTCTTTCAAAAATCCAGTACATGTATTGATCCCTTAAAAATATTCCTTAAAACGTATATTAATGGTGCTTGAAAAATATTCCTAAAACGTATATTATTATTGGTCCTTGAAAAATATTCCTAAAAACGTATACTAATGGTTCTTGAAAAATATTCTTAAAAAAGAATCCACGCCTAGTTTTGATCTCTGAAAAATATCCTTTAAAAATCCACGTCTATTGATGGTCCTTGAAAAATTGTCTTTAAAAAATCCACGCCTATTGATGGTCCTTGAAAAATTGTCTTTAAAATCACACGCCTATTGATGATTCTTGAAAAATTGTCTTTAAAAAATCCACACCTATATTAGGTCCCTAAAAATATTCCCTATGAAGGTCTCTAAAAAAGAGATGCGCTCTGCTATACCATTTTCGACAAAAATAGTGTGTCCGGCACATTAAAAATGAGACTCATAAGAAAGTGATGGATGCGGTCAAAACTGTGAGTTCAAGGGGGAACTATCTCAAATGCAATAACTTGAAATCTGAAATAGTATAGATGCTCTGAGGAAGCTAGTGGCTAGTATCGTGATTCCTAAGATTGGAACACCAACAACTCTAAGTATGACAGATTAACATAAAATTGGGCATAGATTGTCGAATGACTTGTAAAGGCAGATTGAAGTCGGCTCATATATACACGGAGGAAAAAAACGCCTCTCTAACATATGCCCCAAACATATTTTGCAGCAAACATATATATGTTTGCAACAGTCCCAAACATAACATATGTTTGGGTCCCAAACATAATATTTGTTTGCATCCAAACATATTTATGTTTGCATCCAAACATATTTATGCTTGCATCCAAACATATTTATGTTTGTATGTAAACATATATATGTTTGGATGCAAATATTAAAATAATATATATATATATATATATATAGGGGAGAGGGGGGCACCTTTGAACACTTTTTGCTTTCAAGCCTTATAAAATTTTTTATTTTATCATTTTTGGTTTCTTATAAATTTTAACTAATAGGTACATATGTAACCTTTAAAATGAATATACATATGACATACTATAAGCTTGATAAATAAATTTTATTACTGTTTTAATGGACGAACTCAAAGTGTTCAAAACTGCCCCCCCAGGGGGCACCTTTGAACAGGGGTTGGCATTTTTGAACGACATGTTTTTTTACAGTGTTTATGTTCAAATATGTATGTATTTTATTCATACATATCAGAAATGCATTAATTCATTAAAAAATATATAAAAAAATTTCAAGATTTAAAAAATTTAGATCAAAAATTATTAAAACATAAAATGTCTTAAAAATACAAATTAATATGGTGAAAAATACAGTTAATTTCGTAATCTTATTAGCCCATTTGAAATTTTGAGAAATCGAAGCCAAAAGTTAAAAACTCCTTTTTTTACTCGAGTTTAATGGGCATGTTCAAAGGTGCCCCACCCATGGCATTTTACGGAAATTTAAAATAACTTTTTTTGTAATAAATATATATGAAAGAAATTACATTAGTTATGTTTGAAATGATTGTTGGAATGCAAAAAAATTTGTTTGACAAAAGAAAACTATCACAGAATTCTTCCTGCGCCCTTACAACCAAATGAATAAAAGTTTACAATGACACTGAGAAAACATGGTGACCCATGCACAATTTTTCGACAACTGAAAAAGCAAGCCAAAGTGGTTTACGCATATAGAGAAGAAGATTGCCATATACAAAAATGTGGTTGCGGGTCGGAAAAATATTAAACCAAGATTTTATGAGCGCTGTTCAAAGGTGCCCCACGTTCAAAGGTGCCCCCCTCTCCCCTATATATTATTTTAATTATAAACATAAATTTATTCATATATATATATATATATATATATATAATTTCAAATATAAATAGACATAAAAATTTAAATATATAAATACACATATATATGTATTTAAATTTAGATAGATTTCAATGTCTATTTATATTTGAATTTATATATTTACCTTTATATCTATATTAACATTATGTTGGAGTTGTCTTTCAGACATTCATCAATTATGGCCTTAAAGATATTTACCATATCTTATTAAATCGTACAAAATCTATATGAAAATAAAATATGTAAATACATTATTCAAAAAATAATAAATGCATTATTCTTACCTCCAATCTGCAACTCTATTTGAAATGTTGGTGTTGACACACACTGAAGAAGAATTTTTTCGAACTGGTCTTCTGAGAGGCTATACAATTCTAAAAAAAGTATAAAACAAGGAAAAAGAACCAAAAAACTTGACTCATAGGTAAGAGTGAGCGAGAGGCGACGCGGCCGAAGAAACGCATGTGTTTTGTGTTGTGACGATTTGTTTCACAAGCAGGCTCTCTTTTGCATGACGATGGAAACAAAGCACATAACACATGCGTTTCTTCGGCCGCGTCCCCTCACGACCACACTTACTAGTGGACAGGCAATGTATTCTAGTTGTTGTTGTTGCGACCATTTTTAACAAGCAGAATTTTTTTGCATGGCGATGGAAAAAAAATCGGTGCAACAACAACAAAACATAGAACACATGTTTTTTCGGACGCTTACATATCATACACCCACACTTACCAACTTTTTTTATTATTTATATTATACATAATTTATGTTATTCTTTTTTATTAATTAATTAATTTTTTTTTTTTTGTTCCTTACACTTTATTTAACAATTTAGTTTGCTTTATTTAACACTTTTCTACGCATAACACTTCTCTACGCATAAAAGTACTTGTGCGCGCTCCGACAGTGACGAACTGAATTAGAGATCTATGTCAACCGAAATCGTGTAATGTGCTAAAGAAGCTGAAGAATAAAACAAACAAAAAGAACAAAAAAAACTTGACTCGCAGGTACCGTCATGCAAAAACGGGCCTGCTTGTGAAACAAATCTTCACAACAACAAAGCACAGAACACATGCGTTTCCTCGACCGCGTCCCCTCGCAGCAGCAACAACATAGAACTAAACACAAGCGTTTGCCCGCATACAGACCACCAAAGTACAACTACCCTCCCATCGACCCTTCTGCATATCATAATCAGTGTTGCCAAAAGTGGGCATTTATGCCCAAAAGTGGGCATAAATAATGTAAAATTTAGGACATGGGCAGATTTTGGGCATTTTTTCGTTCCCGGCATATTTATATTTTTCTATGTACCCTACACAAATATGTTATGAGAAACTTTATTGTCACAAGAGATTGTAAAACAGCGAAATATTAGTCCAAGACTACCGATATATTTCGACTAGCTGATTCGATTTACGCATGTTTTTCCCCCGTATGTCTATTATAATTTGTATTTATGGATTAATCGCCATTTGTATTTGGTTTCGGTTCTACTCAAAGACGACTACTACACTGCGTATCATAACTATATATGAATCTTTTATTCAATTGGTATGTTAGTTGACAAATACAATTGACCAATTAAGTTATTGTACACAATAAAATGATCAAACTCTCCCTTATTTTGAATAAGTTCAAAAATTCTGTCCATCATACTATCTATCAAATTTTGTTTGCAAATTTTCATCGATTGACAGCCATTCATCAATACTCACTTTTTTGGGGTTAAACACAGTTTGGTATTGGCGGTTTTCTGCATAGGCACGACGAGTCAAGATGCCCCTATGTTTTCAATCGGATTCTGGTAGGAAGTTTGAATATTTTTTGATTTTAACCATTCTTAAGTATGGCGACTTTTATGAACGGACGAGTTGTCCTGCGGAAAAACGAGTCTTTCAATGTTGCTGCTTTCCCAAAATGGCAATAATTTGTCTTCCAAGACTTAAACGTACTCCATTGAATTCATTCCACAACTAGGAAATGTCAAATCAAAATGCTTCCATGACCATTAAGGAACCGCCACCGAAAATTTGTTGTAAGGAATATCGTGGTTCCTTCCGTAGATCTCTCCAATAACAATTTAAGGGGACCCCCCCATTCTCGGGGTCAAAATTTTTTTTGATTTAATTCGATTCTACACTAATACAAGAATGCCTCTACAAAATTTCAAGTGAAAATCTCAAGAACTCTTGAAGATATAACCGATTTATTGTGTCAGCATCAAGTGACGGCTAAAGGGCTTCTCAAACTTTAAACGCGTTTTTCTCTTTTGCGAATGGCGGGCACGATAACTCAAAAACTAATAACCCAATCGATTTCAAATTTTTACACGTTTCTCTGTGAGTGTATAGCTATCGTATGAACTAGGATAAAGCCAACCGGTGAAGACCTTCCTTATTTTTTAACTTGGTTTTTGGTCAAAATTCGGCGATTTTTCAAAAATATTTTTTCAAAGGTCCGCCATTTTGTTAATTTTAGAGCGAAGTCAATAATCCTAGTTCATAAGAGAGCCAGACATGTACTCTTTCTAACACCGTTGGAATTTTCGGATTCCGATGATCCAGTGAGGAGTTATCATGCCCGCCATCAAAAATAAGGACTTTTCTTTAATTACAAAAAACAACAACAAAACAATAACAAAGTTTTTTTGTAAATTATTTTTCTTCTTTTTTAAATCTTCAAATATATATGTGCAAAGATGCAAACCTTAACAAGCATTGGTATTGATTTACCAGCCCATTGAAAATCTTGAAAAATTAAAATCGAGAATGGGTGGGGTTCCCTTAAACCATCTGGGCCATCAAGATTGGATTTTTTCTCATGTTCAGTCGTATTTGTGTAGGGTGTTGTATGGTCAGCCCCGGTTTACTGGGGTCTATGAAACTACTCTCTAGTGCCAAAGTGGAACATTTTTTATTATATTGTGGCCGATAATTGCCCTAAATTTATATTAAGAATAAGTATCAGGGCTTCTCATGTTTAGACCATACAGTATTTACCATTCGCTTTATATAAGGTATATGTCTTTTTTTTTCAAAGGGTTATGCCCTAGAGGCCACATATTCGGATTTAATTCAGATTTGGTAAGATATTACGATGTGCAATCAATGCATGAAATCCATGTTTACAACCTTTTAAAATGTTGACTCTGAAACATTGACCCGTGGGTTCCCATCTTCGAACTTGATATAGTTTTGGTAAAAGTAGGTGGAAAGATTCCGTTCAACTGATATTGGATGAAACAATTTTAAAAATTTTGTCGCTTTGTGGGGAGGCACCGGAAGGAGTGGCTCGATGGTCTCCATCTACAAACTTGATTTAAACATTAATATGTGCTAAGTTTGGATGAAATCTGTTACTTCTTTCGAAAGATATCGTGCGCGCCGGTCATCCAGACAGACAGACGGACGGTCATTTGTAAATGGACTCTAAATTGTCGATTCGGATTTGGTACAAAGACACATGGAGTCTAAATGAATATTTCGATGAGGGAATTTTGAAACAACAAAGTACAAATTTTTAAATCAAATACATTAGGAAACTATTTAAATATTAAAATCAATTTCCCCATATTTCCATCCTGCAAAATAGTTTACTTTTCAGCATTTAAAAAATATTAAACAAAATGGACCTTCCCTTTTGTATTTTTTAACGCTTAAAATTTTGGGCATAAATTCTTGATTTTGGGCACTTTTTAGGGGGAATTTTGGGCGGAAATAAAATTTTCAAACGGCAACACTGATCATAATGCACCATACACACAGCCTTTTTTTTATAAAATAAACGAGAGCACTGTTGTTACGCTCTTCGAAAAAAATGCTCTCTCAAACTATAAAATATATGTTCTAACATAAAAAACATGTTAGTACCCAAACATATAAAATAAAGATATGTTACAAAATGTTGCAAACAAATATATGTTTGGATCCAAACAAAATATGTTTGCATCCAAACATATATTTGTTTGCAACCAGTCCCAAACATAAATATGTTTGGATGCAAACATATTTCTAACATATATTTTTCTGCGTGAAGATTTAGAGCTAATATCTAATTTAATAAATTCTCAAAACAGTGTACTAAAAAATCATTGGATAAAAGTATAATTATTCTGAATATACCTAACTAGCAAAGTGCCCGCCAAAATCCAAAACCCCCTTGGTAGTTCTTTCTAACTCTCCGCTAGTGACCCACATTCTAAATTTTAGGTTTCCAGCTCTCTCCGTTACCAAAATCCAAAATTTAGTGCATTCGTCTATTCTATTTACTATTCGTACACATAAATTTGATATTCCAAAGTTGTAGCCATAACTCAATACTACACTTTAACAATAATCTAAATTCCAAATCTCTGGATTCAACCAAATTAAAATTTAGTACCATTTAGTACTTTTCACACTCCTAAGTAAGAATTTCTAAAACTACATTAATCCTACACTCAGACAGTAATCTTAATTCGACCAATGTCCAAATTGTATCAAATTTAGAACTTTTCGTACTCATAAGTACAAATTTCCAAATGTACCTCAATCCTGCTATCAAATAGTAATCGTAAGTCCAAATTTAAGAATTTCAGCTCTGTCTGTTAATTAAAAACAAAAAAAAAAAACAAATTATACCAGATTTAGAACCATTCTGCACTTTTCGTACCCATATTTCAAACCTATCTCAATATTCCAAACCTGCTTTCAAATAGTAATCGTAAGTTGTCTGTTCTCCAAATTGTACCAGAGTTGGTACCATTCTGTACTTTTCCTACATTCTACATTTGTAAACCATTTGGAACAAGTTAGTACTTTTTTCCTACACTCCAACAGTAATTTTAATTCGCAAATTCTGGAGTCCAGCTCTATCCGTTCGCACATAATTAAGTTGTACCAAATATATTACCATTTAGTACACATTAGTACTATGCTTCCATATCTCAATTCTATATTCCAAAAGCAACCATTATTCCACATTTTAGGTTTCCAGATCTCTCCGTTCACACAAATCCAAATTGTACCAATTTCCAAAGGTGTGTCTATAGCTCATACTTCAACAGTAATCTTAATTCCAAATTTCAGGTTTTCAGCTCTATCATTTCAAGCAAAATCCAAATTGTACTAAATTTAGTACCATATAGAACTTTTCGTACCAGTAAGTACGAATTTCTTAAACTACCTCAATCCTACACACCATCAGTCATTTTAATTCTCAATTTGAAGACTCCAGCTCTATCCGTTCACCTAAATCCAACGTGCACCAAATTCAGTACTTTTCGTACATGTATTCAATCATGTATTCTAATAGTAATCCCAATTCCTATTTTCAGTATTCCATCCCTATATACTCAACTAAATGCAAATAGCAGCAAATTTAGTACCATTTTGTACTTTTTATACACATAAGTACGCATTTCTTAAACCATTTGCATACATCAACATTACTTCCCAACCTGTATTCTACATCTTTCTAACTTTCAATCAGTGACCCACATTCAAAATTTCAGAATTCTAGCTCTTCCCGTTCGCCTAATACCAAGGGTACCATATTTGGTACATTTTAGTACTTTTCGTACCGTTCTAGTTCGAATTTCCAAAAACCCAGCCTTATCTCACGCCTACACACCAACAACAACCCACACTCAAAATTTCAAGCTCTAGCTTCAGCCATTTCGTCTGGGCGATGATATGTCAGTCACTCACTCACTGACTTAACACTAAGCTCTTTTATATATGGGCAATATTGCCAATTTTTTAACATAGCTGAAGCGGAGATTCACCCCTTTATAACTCGGGAATTACTTAAGTATATGAAAGAAAGTGAATAGTTTTATGTTAATTGATCTGTCGTTGCAAACTGCTCATGATATCGACCTCCAAACTTTATTTTGGTGGAAGCTGTGTCTACTTTAATGTAAAAAAATGTGTAAAAACACGTTGAGGCGAACCAGTTTTTTTATGTTCACTATCGACTTGTGATTAAGCCACTCATTTCACGGTCTTCGTGTCAAAGTAAAACTAGAAGCCAACAAAATGAGGACTACGCCACTTATGTATCATTTTTCAAAATTTTAACTGTATCTACCTTTAAATGATGCTGACATTTTGAAGCTCGATTTTGAGTGTTTTTTTAATTTTACTTCTAGCTCTAATACGCAAACAGGAATTTATAAAAATCGATTTTAAGATTATTGTAGTCGCGATTCTGCGTAATTTGATATGTATTTTGTGTATGTAGTATGCACAGCTTCAGAGTAATACTCATACGAAGGTGCGAATTTTGTGCGATCAAATTTCTAAAAAACCTATTTTTCGGGCCAAATTTTTAGATCTGCCAACTGAATGATATGGGTACCCGCGATCAATAAGGTTATTTTCGTTTCGGATGATATAAAATCTTCTTCGTGAAAATCCATCTACTAGAACGGCGGGAACTGGCCTTCCAAAAACCCGAAATTTGACAACAAATGTTTTTGAAAATATCGCGGATTTAATTGCATTTTCTATGGACCATTTCCGCTTCAATAAGTGACCTCATACGGATTTTGATCTTTTTCGAAAAGAGAAATTTAAAAACTTCAGCCGAAAGAGAGATGTACCCAATTTATCTCAAAAATAGTGTGAGCTGGCACATCCATGGTTCTTAATGGACCACATTGAAATTGGTATAGATCGATGTATTTTTTTAGGGTGCACACCGAAATTGGATGCGCGTTAATGGCATATGGAGTTTTCGGAAAATATTCGCGTTTTACGATTTTTTGGGTACTTCAATGTAACGTGCGGCACATCTTAGCCGTCAAATGAAATTTCGCAAAATATATATGGATTGGAAGATAAACTTCAGTACTTGCAGGAAACCGCGTGCGCATCAAATGATTTTGAGAATTACGCGATTTAGACGCAATTTATCTCAAAAATAGTGTGAGCTGGCACATCCATGGTTCTTAATGGACCACATTGAAATCGGTATAGATCGATGTATTTTTTTAGGGTGCACACCGAAATTGGATGCGCGTTAATGGCATATGGAGTTTTCGGAAAATATTCGCGTTTTACGATTTTTTGGGTACTTCAATGTAACGTGTGGCACATCTTAGCCGTCAAATGAAAATTCGCAAAATATATATGGATTGGAAGATAAACTTCAGTACTTCCTGGAAACCGCATGCGCATCAAATGATTTTGAGAATTACGCGATTTACACGCAATTTAAAATGTATATTCCATAATATTATTTTATTTTAAGATTTATTCCTATTTATAGAATTCTAAGATTTATCGGAAGGGTATTGATATAATCCGCAAGGCGTTTACATATACACAAAAAGTGATTATTATATATGTCAAATTTTCGGCGAAATTCGGGTAAAATAGCAGAATAACCCCAAATTTTTTTTCTGAAATTTCTTGTATAAAATTAAAAAATAAATATGATGACATAATTTCTTCGAACCAAAAACAAATATTTTTCCTCAATATCTTGTTTTGTTGTCGGTGTAATTTACAAACCGCTACACGGACTTGTGTGATTTTGATATCATTTGATTCATCATGGTGTTTAGATTATGTAGATATTTTTAAATTATTTTTTAGGTGTGTGTATGTCATTAATATAATGAAAATATTGACGTAATCCCCTATATTTTTATTATTTTTCTCATATTTCGCGAAGATGTGCAACATTTTCCCGATTATTATAATATATTCATATTCCCATTTTACGGAGGAAGATATATATCAACGTTTTTGGTCAATATAATAAACGGCGTAATTTTAAGATTTTTTTCTTATGCCCAAAATTAAAACCTCGATAACTTTTGCGCGCATCAAACAAAAATTTGATCGCGAACGGTTTCGGAGTCAGAACATTTTTCTCTATATGTGTACCAAAAATCATTGATGTGCCACAAAAACAAAAAAGCTGATTTTTTGAAAATGGAATATTAAAAAATTGGCAATATTGCCCATATATAGTTATGAGGTGTACAGTATCTTATATTCGACCTCGTCTGACTTATTCCTTTTTTTCTTTAAATATATTTTCTCAACCAAAATAAGTTTTTTAAACCTACTGTGCCGTCGTGCTTTTTATTCGCTTTACTCTTTTTTTTTTTTTTGAAAATTTGGTGCATTTTCTTCAAACCAATGATATTCACAAAATTGTGGTTTTTGTAGAAAATTCCATTTTTGGCCACGATTTACTTCAATATTTGTATTTAGAAACCAAATCGCAGATAAGTGTTACAATTTTATTTACATTTTTGGTATTGATCTTAAAACGTCATAAATTATGGTGTCAAAATATTTTATTTTATTACATTGATTGAAATATCAAAAGGTGAGAGCTGCAGAAGGAAATCTACTGTCGCAAATAACAAAACTAAAGCTTTTCTTCATCGTGAAGCACTTTGTCTATTTGGTTTGAAGAAAATAAGACGCACAAAAACTCGATATAAAAGTAATTTATGTTTTACAAAAAATGTCCCCACTTACCGAAGACATATCACCTGAAAAATAACTTCCACGCTTTAACTCAAAATGGCCAATTGCCAATCTACAATCTAAATATTCGTAGGAGGCTCATAAAGTGATCATAAAGTGATCCCATACCTGTAGGCATATTCTGTAACTTTTCAACATCATTCGAAATTGTTTATTTTACAACAATTTCATTTTTTTGTTTTGTCGTTTTTACAATAACAAAAGAAAATCAATCAATATCGAATGTTGTTAAATGTTACAGAATAGGCCTACTTTATATCTGTCTAAACATCGCAATATTTAAGATTGAGCTCTGAAATTTTTCATATACATTGCTACAACTGTTAGAATGTTTGGTAATAAAAAGATCGATCACGTTTTGGCGATATAACATTACCGCCTCATTTTCTGTATTTTGAATTTTCGAAGAGCAGTTAGTTTGGCATTCCTGGCAACTGAAGGAAAGATCATCTTCTGTCGACTACAATTTTTGACTTCGCATTTTTTATGTTCGGAGAACCACATAATGTTTCTAAGCGCAAATTGCATATTAGCCTTTAAAAGATTCCCTTCTATCCCTATGTGAGAAAGTTCGCTGGCCATGGTATACAATGGTTTGTCTTCCCTTGTATGTTTCTCGAATTTTTCCGAAAATTTGAGGCTGCGAGAATTTACCTTCCTAGCTTATTCAACAGTTGTCATATGATCAATTTTGCTGAAGCAACAGGCGACCAATGAAACAATTATTGTCGGACGTCTTTTGATGGTATTTTTTTTTTCAAAAAATTTCTTTGCACAATCGATACGATTGAGCGGGCTAAAACCTATTTTACATATATAATCGGACGAAATTGTATATGGGAGTTATATATAAATCTGAACCGATTCTCACGAATCTTAGCACACATCAGCATATACTCAATTCAGAACGCTATGCCAAATTTCGTGCAAATCGAAAGATATGTATGGTGCACCCTATACATAACTGACGAAATATGGAAGCTATATTGAAATATGAACCGATTTTCACGAAACTTAGTACACGTCATTCTTGACTTAATTCAGTACGCTATGCCAATATTCGTGCAAATTGAATGATTTTCAGGGACTTTGGTGCACCATTTACCTAAAATCGGGCGAAACTATATGTGGGAGCTACATCTAAATCTTAACCGATTTTCACAAAACTTAGCACACATCATTGTAGGCATAATTCAGTACGCTATGCCAAATTTCGTTCAAATCGGAGGATATTAGGGACTTTGGTACACCATTTAAATAAATTCGGACAAAAATATATATGGGAGCTATATCTAAAACTGAACCGATTTTTCAAAGTTTCAGTAGGGTTCGTCCTTGGGCCAAATAAATGAGCTGTGCCAAAGTTTATCCAATTTGAATTAAAAATGCGACCTGCACTTTGTTTACAATTTTACATCGACAGACAGACGCATAGACGGACTATATATGGTTGTTATATCTAAATCTGAACCGATTTTCACGAAATTTAATACACATAAATCTAGACTTAATTGAGTGCACTATACCTAATTTCGTGCAAATCGAAAGATATATAGGGACTTTGGTGCACCATTTACCTTAAATCGGACGAATATATATGTGGGAGCTATATCTAAATCTGAACCGATTTTTCAAATTTTCAGTAGGGTTCGTCCTTGGGCAAAATAAATGAGCTGTGCCAAAGTTTATCCAATTCGAATTAAAAATGCGACCTGCACTTTGTTTACAATTTAACATGGACAGACAGACGCATAGACAAACTGACGGACATGCATAAATCGACTTAAAAAGTGATTCTACGCATATTCTCAAAAGGAGCCATTTGTCTATCTCGTTTCCTTTTGCCTCTTACAAACATATACACAAAGACACAATAGCCTGTACCACAGTGTGTTGGAGGGTATACAAATAGGGGGGAAAACAAAGCCCATATAGAGAAGACGGGTTTGGACCAATGTTTGTTTATTCATAACAACATTTTGCAAACCTGTAAAAAAACACTTAAATAGCCTTGTGGAGTTACCAAAAGTAGCGGGCCAATAAGTCCCATCTTCGGACTTGATCTAAGCTTGGTAAAGAAAACCTCCTCAGACCATTGGCTGAGGGTATATATCTGTCGGCAAC
This sequence comes from Musca vetustissima, assembly GCF_032173495.1. Lineage (NCBI taxonomy): Eukaryota > Metazoa > Arthropoda > Insecta > Diptera > Muscidae > Musca > Musca vetustissima. The sequence goes on from NW_026880014.1 coordinate 16,055, forward strand.
ATCAGAGATGGCCTGTCAGAAAAAGTGACGTAAATGACATACATTTCCGACGTATAATACATACGTCAGAAACGTCGGAAACCTACCCAAATCCATTAGGTTTTTGACAAAATAGCTATTTCCATTAATCTATTTGGAAATTACGCATGCTTTACTCAAATCCATAAAAAATTTCAAAATTTTCTTCTCAAAAAAAATTAGAAATTTTTATCAGTTCTACTAAGGAATAGTCAGATACATGTAAAAATAATATATATTCTTGAAAATAACTATATATGCTGCTAATATTGATATAAATGACGTTTACTACATTTATTATATTTTATTCAAGTATATGACGTTTTCGAAGTTTACAACTTTTTGACAGTCGAAAACCTAAAAATTCGTCACACGGACCATCCCTGGGCAACATCGACTGACACTTTTTTACTTAAGTTTTTGCTTTGAAACATTATTTCAACAGTTTAAAAGCAGGTTATAACCCATAAATATATCTACCTGTCTATCTGCTGTCCATCGAATAATCTTAATGTAATCATGTGGGGGGTATTATGACATTGACTCTTAACTTCAATTTTGGTTTTTTTTTTTTTTTCTTCAGACAATGATTGAACACTACATGAGACCGTTCTACATATTCGAGTCCTTGGTGGTGGCTAATGTGGCCCAGTTTTTTTTTTATATTTTTCCATTCATCATTTCGCTGCTGTTGTTTGTTCTAAAAACTTCAATCTGTTATTGCTGAGTGTTTTTTTTTTTTTTTTTTTTTTTTTATTTTTTACTCAAAATGTTTTTTGAGTGGCAAATCAAGGAATTTTGACAAATATTATTCAAAATGTGATGGGGGGAGAGTAAGAGGTGTAACGGTTTCATTTTAATTTAATATTGTTTTATTTTTTCCTACAGACATTCACTATTTATTCGGCTTTTGTTGTTAATTTTCAAGTTGTTATATGTTCTAAAAGGAGTGTTAAGTCAGAAAGAGACGCGCATGTGTGTGGCTTTTAGCCATGGTCCATTGGCTTACGTTTGGTCTCTTTGGTTTGGGTCCACATCGTCTGAACATGAACTTCAGTCAAAATGACAAAACAATTAATCGTGACAGCAAACAGGCGTTTAGAATATTTTTTCGGTGTTATTCTCATAAATATCTATTGTTAAATTGAGTATTAAAATTGCAACAAAAACATTTTCAAAATAATTTTTTGTAGAATAGTTTTGTAAAGCTAGTTTTGTTTTTTTTTTTTATTTTATTAGTTTATATTTGTATTCCAGTTGTTTTTGTATTCTCTTTAGCTATTTCAGTCTATGCCGGAAAAAAAGTTGATTTAGAACAAGCTGTTCTTGTTGTGCAGACATATGTTGGGTTAAATTTGCTCTTAACCCCAAAGTAATGAATAGATCAAGATCTTTAGAATTTGGGTGGGCCTAGATTATTATACAATGTAATACAAGAGACATATACAAGCAATAATAATTATATGTTGCGGAGGTGCGAAAGAGAGGGAAGGTGAAGCATATCTAGAGGTCTAAAAACGTCTTTAAGTTTTGTCGAGCTAAAATTGAAGCGTATGTTCCATGAGATGTCATGAGGAAATCGTACACTAACTTATGGATACATGAGTTAATGTACTTATAAATCCATTGTTATTTTACAAACGATCACTCTAGCTACTAAAAGTACGCCTCAAGCTGCCTTGAACATATTCATAAATCTGCAGCCACTTCGCCATAGGTTCCAGGCAACTAGTTGTGGTCTGAGGCTCATGGAAACGGGAACGTGGCAATCTTCGTGGCAATTAGGACACGATAGTATCCTTAACATCATAGTATCATCTGGATGGTCTGTCAAGGCAAGAGCAAGGTAAGACCTTTAATATGTGTGGAGGCTATGCAAAAGCTGTTTATTAGAATTTCAGGCAGATAATTTACATTAAACTCACTTCCGGTATCATAACAGACATCGACTATGTGGTAGATATAACATAGATACTGTGCCATTATTAAGCTAAATCTCTTCTATCTTCTTCTTTTCAAGTTCTAAGGGTGAACATATCAGATTATTCAGAATTTATCTATTTGGTACACAATTTTCATAAAATTAGACAAATATATATATGGGTGCTTTTATTAAAATCTGTATTGATTTTAACAAAACTTAGCACACGTCATTCTATACAAAATTTCGTTGGGTATTTGGAGCACAGATTTCATAAATTTGGTCCAAAATGTATATGGGACCTCAATTCGGTTCCCTCAAATTTTATTAATTTCGGTGAGGCTTGCAGTTTGGTGAAGGATATAAACATAAATCTGCATAGAATAATTTTTGGAAGGAATTTTATATTTACCAAAAATTCCATATTCATTCGCACAACATGCCGCATTCGATAGCCCTATCCTTTCAAAGGTGTTTAAAGCCATGTCTTCGTTCACCATTCCTTCAAAATTAATACTGGTCAGCAGTTATAGTCGAAAAGGACTTCTCGGAGCCCTTTAATATCGAACGAGGATTCAGACAAGGTGACACTTTGTCGTGTGATCTTTTTAACATCCTGCTGGAAAAGGTCATACGAGAGGCAAAGGAGGATTGAAATGGCATTCTGTACACCAAACAACACACAACGCCGATAACATCGACATAATGGTTCAAACATTGATAAGGAGTCTGCAAAAGTGGGTCTGGCCGTATTTTGAGAGATTTTATGTGAGTAAACAACAAAAGCTGGATTTTAAACAGACCACAAGACAAACTATCACCTTGTCTGAATCCCCGCTCCGTATTGAAGAGCTCCGAGTTGTCCTTTCGACTTTAACTGCTGACCTTGTGCTACTTAAAGTTATCCTGCATATTTTTATCCGTATTAATTTTGCAGGAATGCCGAATGTAGACATGGCTTTAAACACATTTGAACGGATAGGGCTGTCGAATGCAGCTTTATAGTCGACGAATAGGTGATATGTGTCGATGTGTTTTTCGTGGGTCGTTTCCAGGATTTGGCGAAGAGTGAAAATCTGGTCAATGGTGGATTTGCCAGGTCTGAAGCCGCATTGGTGTGGTCCAATAATGTAATTGTCACAGTACGCTGGATAGCACTTTATAGCACTTATGGGAAGAAGGCAAATTCTCTATAGTTTGCACATATCGTCTTGTCTCCTTTTTGTGCACGGGACACAGGATGCTGAGGTTCCAATTATTGGGCATGCATTCCTCTAGCCAAATTGTACTAATCAGATGGAAAGACCAAGTAGAAAACAACATCTTGGAACGTGGTCTTTCAAATTGGAGGAGATGCGCAAAAGACCAACGCGCTTGGAAATCTTTTTTAAGCTCGGCTTATGGAATTACAGCCAGTCCAGTGAGAAAGTGCAACCATATTCTTCAAAATACCTATAATGGGGAGAGGCCTTTATATGGAGACTGTGATAAAACATGAACTAATATCTTTCTCCATTCCAAGAGATTTTAATGCAAAAATTGGAAGGAGAAATATTTTTGGCCCCACCGTCAGAAAATTTAACCTACATGAAGAAACATCCGATTAACTTCGCGGCAGCAAAAAATATGCTAGTTAGCAGCACCAGATTCAAGCATCTCGGTATACACAAGGTCATCTGGATTTCTCCTGATCAAGCAACGAGAAATCAAATTGATCATTTTGTGATAGACGGAAGGCATTCATGCAGTGTTTTAGACGTTCGATCGATCCGAGGAGCGAATATCGATTGGTACCATTACCTTGTGGCAGCTAAGGTTCGCCTCCGTCTTAATGTTGCAGCAAAGGTGCGATCTAATGTAACACGGAAACACGACGTCGAAAGGCTGAAAACACAACAGAAATCGAGATGTAGAGGAGCCAGAACGAAGTCCGGAAAATTTACCAAAGAGTTAAACACCAAACCGAAGGCTTTGGCGCAGGTACATCCTCCCGTAGAGATGAAGATGGAATCCTGGTGACAGATACAGACAGCGTGTTGAGATCTGGAAGGAGCATTTTGAAAAGCTTCTGGTATCAAATAGTGACGGTGAAGAAGATACCCCAGAGCCAATAAGAGATTATGGTATATAGGTCAGAGTAGCAATTAATCGGGTAAAGAATAATAAAACAGCAGGAGACACCCGATATGTGCTAACTATAGAGGAATAAGTCTCCTTCCCATCGCATATAAAGTGCTATCCAGCATGATGTGTGAACGACTGAAGCCCATGCATGGTCAATGACATTATTGGACCATACCAATACGGCTTCAGGTCTGGCAAATCAACCATTGACCAGATTTTCACTCAGCGAAAAATCCTAAAAAACATCGACATATTCCCCCTATTCGTCCACTATAAAGCCGCATTCGAAAGCACCTCTCGGAGCCCTTTAATATCGAACGAGGATTCACCCAAGGTGACAGTTTGTCGGGTGATCTTTTTAACATCCTGCTGGAGAAGGTCATACGAGAGACAAAGGTGGACAGAAATGACATTCTGTACACCAAACAGCGCCGATGATATCGACATAATGGGTCAAACATTGAGAAGGAATCTGCAAAAGTGGATATGGCAGTATTTTGAGAGATTTTATGTGTGTACCTGCCTATTGGCCTACCTCACAGTGGCTGACCCACTGGCGGAATTACGCCCACCAGCGCCGAAGTGCTGTACCAATCATTGAAACCAAAACCCGCGCGAAGCTCCCCAGTTGGCCACAGCAACTGTCAGGCTGGATCCACAGATACAGGGGCACTCGACACCCGCGATACGGATAACCTCCGATCAGGCTCGAGACCGAAGCCTCTCCCAGTTCGACGCAAGTCCGGGGTGGTATCCTAATACAAAAATAAGCGACACATAGCAAGCAAACCCTTGCCACTGGCAGTAACGACGATGAACAAATACACTCAACACAAACAATTAACATGTTGTCCTCACGGACTGCATAAAGGCCCAAAGGTCCGCGCAACGGACATCACAACACAAACACTCAACGAAACTGCCCTCACGGAAAGCCTTCACGACATCCACAAGAGGAGTGAACCTCGTGAAACACCCACGATGCAAAACATCAGCAGTCAGCACGCTCTTCGTCAACAACCGCATCAACATCTACCGCCACCCGGTGCACCAACCCACCACCACCCGGTGCAACCGACCGAGCCCACCTGCAGGGGGGCTATGCACAAGGACCAGTGCTGTCCTTCTTCTAAAGTGCTGTCCTTCTCCTAAATGCTTCACGAGCAAAACTACTTAAATAACAAGAGGTCCAATCGTCTTCAAGAGCTCTACTAAAATCCCACCCCGCCCCTCCATTCGATATACCCATATTTGCTAAATATCTAATAGCATCATAGTAACATCATTCCTCAGTCATCCCGCATCCACATAAATCAGTGGGTCTGGTAGTAAGACATCCAGTAAACTCGGACCAACCGTGGAACTTGAGAACTACAGCTTAGAGGTAGTCAAAGATTTTATATACTTGGTACCACCATAAATAAAACTAATGACATCTGTTTTGAAATTCTCAGGTGAATAGTGTTGGCCAACAGATGCAATTCAGAAACGAGCCAGACCAAACTCGCACTCTACAAAACGCTGATACTACCCGTGCTGTTGTATGTATCTGAAGCATTGGTACTGGCGCAAGAGATGAGGCAGCTCATAAATTGTTAGAGAGAAAAATTCTCCGGAAGATCAAATGGCTCGATCTGCGTCAACGGTGAATATCCCCATCGAATGAACCATAAACTGTACCCTCTGCAGCGACTACATTGGCTAGGCCATCTTGTGAGAATGGATGAAGATGCCCCAGCTTAAAAGGCATGTATAAGCGGACCAGCTAATGGTTCAATTAGAAGCAGAGGCCATGAATTAGATGGAAAGATCAAGTGGAAGACAACGTAGACACACTGTCACAAACCACCGAAGTAAGTAATGGGGAATTTGTTCTTCAGGGTTCTTTGCAAACTCGCTGAGGACTTTCATCTCCAAAAATCAACACAAAATTGTTGCACAGTAACATACATATATTGAAAAATGCTCCAATATTTATTTACACTATTCACGGAAAACTTAACTTCTTAAAAGTTTTTTCAACCATTTGAAGATAAAATCATAACAACTCTAACAGGCTTAACTGGTTAAACGCTTAAGGTCAGGCAATATTTTGGGTAATTGGAGTATTGCCAAATTGTGTGAGACAACGTCAGCAAAACATTTACAATGACAATAATTTTGACACCGTACACACATAGACACACTAACATGGCTAACAACACATATTTCGATATGAATCATTTATTGAAATTCCAAATTACGAAAAAAAATAAAAACAACAATTCATATTTACTCTACTTCCTCTAACCAGAATCCCAATGACAATTGTTTATTTTGGAGTTGTTTTTTTTTTTTTTTTTGCGGTAATGTTTCGACAACAACACCTTGAGGTGTTTGTAAGAATTTTGTTGTTTTTTGTTTTACCACAAATAGACAGCCATAACTTCTGGACCGCCTTCGGTGTTTTTTGGCTTTTGCCACAGATTTACATATGGAAATGTGTAAATTTGGTTGTCATAAAACAATGAAATGTGTAGTTGAGACTGAATTTCGTTGATAACCTCTTGGCCACCTTATGTCCATGGATACAAGAACTGCGGAACACAACAACAACAATAAGAGAATATATGCTTACATTTGTAGGTAGGTATGTTAGTTAAAATAATTTGTTTTCGCCAGTTTATGACATAAATAAGTTCGTTATAGAAGTCACATTGTCTAGTCGAAATTGAGAGTCATTGACAATGTGATCTCGATTTGATTAATCAATGGAATATTTAGAAGTTGTACAAAAATCGTGAACTTGCAGGAAACCACAAAAATAAAAATGTATGCCACCTATTAAATGAATGTAGTCGATAAGTTTTATTTAAGAACCACGTTTGGGAATAGCCACATATACCCTCCGTCGTAGTAGACTATGATTTGGTATTCCGAATTATTTAAAGAGAAAAAATAACTACAGAATTTTACTTAGTTGGCTCGAGACATAACATTACCATACCAACATCATACCATTAAAAACCAATAAGGAAAGTTCAAAAGTCGGACATGGGTACATACAAAAGGTGCTCATATGTACAACATCCTTTTGATAGAATAGACATAGCATCTTTGGAGGACCATTGAAATTAAATCGGACGAAATTAATTGCGAACATAGATATTTACATTTACATAAAATCGTACGAAACTTTATATGAGATCTATATCTAAATCTGAACCGATTCCAACAAAACTTCGAATGCATCAATCCAGACCTAATTCAGTACGCTGTGCAAAATTTTGTCTTAATCGGACAAATAATGGCAGTATAGTGGTTCATTTACATAAAATCGGACGAAAATATATATGGAAGCTATATTAAAATATGAACCGATTTCTACAAAATTTCGCGGACGTCAACCTGCAGTAATTTCAATACGGATGTCAACCTGTAGTAACTTCAATACGCTATGCAAATTTTTGTCTCAATCGGACAAACATTGACAGTATGGTGCACCATTTACATAAAATCGGAGGAAACTATATATGAGAGCTATATCTAAATTTGAACCGAATCCAGTGAAACTGGACCCAATTCAGTACGCTGTGCAAAATTTTGTCTCAATCGGACCAATATTGGCAGTATGATGCCCCATTTACATAAAATCGGACGAAATGGGAGCTATATCTAAATCTGAACCGATTTTCACGAAACTCAGCACACATCAATCTAGACCTAATTCAGTACTATGTGCCAAATTTCGTGCAAATCGAAAGATATATAGGAACTTTGGTGCACCATTTTCCTTAAATGGGGATAAAATATATATGGGAGCTATATCTAAATCTGAACCGTTTTTTTTTCAATTTCAATAGGGTTCGTCTTTGGGCTAAATTAGTGACATGTGCCAAATTTCATTCAAATAGGATCATACATGCGACCAGTTCTTTGTCCACAAAAATACATAGACGGATGGACATATGGACGGACATGCATAAATCGACATAGAAAGTGATTCTATACATATTCTCAAAAGGAATCTATATCGATTCCATTTGCCATAAGTTTGTCAAACATATGCACAAAAACATAATACCCTGTGGTGAAGGGTATAAAAAATCCAAAATTCGTCGATCAATACCCAGCATTTCCTTGCCCTTTCCTTTCTGCGTGAAACATCAATAGGATCGTTTTTATATCCTATTTGGACATCCTCATCTATTCCACATCATGACCTAGCCACCGCCTCAGGATGTTGAATAAATCACACGATAGGCTGCCACTTTGTCTGCATCCTCGTTCGTTAGAGATGATCTTGAGTCAGTTATTTTGCAGGAATACCAAAGGCAGACAACTTAGATCAGATAGGGCTGTGTAACATGACTTTATAGTCGACGAATAGGTGGAGTGTGTCGTTTTCGTAGGCCTTTTCAAGAATTAGTGCCGTGTGAATATCTGGTCCATGGTGGATTTACCATGGCTGTAGCCGCATTGGTAAGGTCCAATAATTTCATTGAATATTGGCTTTAGTTGTTCACGCAGCATGTATTGGAAGCGGGCTGATTCTTCTGTAATTTACAAATACCGTCTTGTGTCCTTTTTGTGTACGGGACACATGATGCTGAGGTATCAATCGTTGGGCATGCATTCCACTTGCCAAATTATAAAAATTAGCTAAGACATACTTCAGATCAGCATTTGACCACCGGTCTTGAATCGGACCTGCTGCATCATATTCATTGTGGCCTTAACTCTATACCGTCATATCTTATTGGCTCTGGGATATATTCTTCACCATCATTATTTGATACTAGTAGTTTTGCGAAATGCTCCTTCCAGGTACCTAACACGCTATCAGTATCTGTCACCAGGTTTCCCTATTCATCTCTACATGTGGATGTGCCTGCATTAAAGGTTTCAAATTTGTGTTCCTCGTTGGTAAAATTTCCGGACTTCATTCTGGCTCCTGTACATCTGAAGTTTCTCACGGTCACATTTTGCTTGTTCTTTATTATTTTTTTTTATTACGTTTCTCCTCTTTTCTTTTCTTCCGATAATTTTCCCTCACATTACATCTTGCTCATAACTGCAGGGTTGCCCTATACGTTGCGTTTTTCATCTCAGTAGCATTACGACACTCCTGATCATATCATGGAATTTTTGATGGTAATGGGTCACATTTGGTTTTTATTCCTAAGTTAGGGAAACCAAACCTCCGGATCTATCTCCCTCAAATAAAATTTTTAACGTGTTAAGCATAGTGATATGTAATTATGGTATTTCAGAAAAAATCGATAGTTCTTCATAATGTACAATTTATTCGAAATTTATTGGCATTCGCAAACATAAGATCCTCTGAACAGGAATCGGGAAAAAGTGTAAAAGGAAGGCGTTCGGCGTTCTAACTCGCCTATGGCTGAAACCTTGTCCAGGACCGTGTGAATGACTTGGGCGCTAACAACGTGGCTTTTTTGAAAAATCACACTTATCAGGATTTATAGGCAAAATTATACTTCGTAACTTTCGGAATACTTCTCTTAAATTTTCCTACTTCGGAACTTTCGTAATACTTCTCTTAAATTTTCCAAATGATAAAATGATGTAATCCAAAAAGGCGAAGACGTGCGGTTTCTTGTCTATATCCACGACTTTGGCGAGTGCACGTTGAAATGTTGTGGGACCGAGTATTTATCAGGATTAAAACAATATTGAATCCTAGTTTGTTTTAAGAAGAACAAGTTCTAAACGTAACACACAATATTGTTCGATCATGTTCGTTTTGTTGTAAATTGGGGGAGTTATTTTCGTCCAGAGCCAATACAAACAGAATTTTCCCATTTATTATGTAGATCACAAACATGATTTATAATCTGGACATGCATAGGTTTTAGAGTCAGTGTTGTTACACTCGTCAAAATTGAAATAGTGTAACACAATTAAACCAATTTTAACCAGTAAGGAAAGTAGTAAAGTTGGGCTGGGCCGACTATATGATACCCTTTACCACTTAGGGTATATTGTACATATATATCCTTACAATTGTATTTCAATGTTCCCTCGAAGGAACATACTCATTTCTTTCTACAACCTATGATAAAATATGGAAGCTATGGCTGCATCTGCACCAATTTCAACAAAACCCAGTAACGTCATTCAAGTCTCAATTTGATACGTTGTGCAAAATGTCGTGTTAATCGGACAAACATTAGAAGTTTGGTGAACCATTTATGTAAAATCGGACAAAAGTATATATATGGGAGCTATATTTAAATCTGGGCCTATTTTCACGAAAATTAGCACACATCATTCTAGAGTTGATTCCGTACGTCATATCAAAATTCGTGCAAATCAAAAGATTTACACGGACTTTGGTGCACCATTTACATCTAAATTTGAACCAATTTCCCCGAAACTCACAACTCATCATTCTAGACTCAATTCAGTACGCTACGCGAAATTTCGTGCAAATCGAAGGATATAAAGGGACTTTGGTGCATCATATACATAAAATCGGTCGAAAATATATATGGGAGCTATTTCTAAATCTGAACCGTTTTTTTCCAATTTCAATAGGGTTCGTCCTTTGGCCAAACAATAGAGCTGTGCCAAATTTGATCCAATTCGAATCACAAATGCAACCTGTACTTTGTTCACAAAAATACATGGACGGACAGACAAACACGTATAAATCGACTCAGAAAGTGATTCTATGCATATTCTCAAAAGGAACCATGGGTCTATCTAGTTTCCTTTTGGCTGTTACAAACATATGCACAAAAACATAATACCCTGTACCACAATGTGGGGAAGGGTATAATAAAAATTATCAAAAAACCAAAATTTAAATAACCTAATTTACGTTCTCACTAGGTAGGAAATCTTCCTACTAAAAATTATCAATATTGGTCCTCTTATGTAGCGTTACATTGGTGCTACCCCACCCATATAACGCTCCATCCCCAATTTCGATATTTTTGGGAGTTTGGGCAACTGTTTCAACCAAAATAGCTATAATTTTATATTTTTATTGAGTAGAAAATCTGTCAACAATTATCAATATTGGTCCAAGTTTTGGGCCAAATAAAAATAACCAACATTGTTCTACGTTGAGGTATAGCTCCCATATAATGTACCCAACAATTTTCGTTATTTTGAAGGCATTGATGAGGATCAAGATTAGGCGCGCGGAGTGTGGGAACACATTGACCAAGTTCCCTTGTTATGGTTGTATGTGTGTGTCGTTTTACATATTTTGTTTGTGTTTGCCTTTTGTTCAAATTTCCTTTCGATTGTTCGTCCCCTAGAGCTAATGGTAACAGGGTTAGGAATTCCTAATGTAGTGGCTATAATTTGGAATTCCGCATATTGGAGGGTAAAACTCATAAAACTCGGAATAGGGATAGGTATAGACTCCATTGATATAGTCCCCACATAAAAATCCCTCCCTATTTTCGGTATTATTAGGCATATATCGGAGTCCTGAGATGGGTTTCGGTTCGTGACAGACAACACTAGGGATCAATTGTTAACTACTCCTAACATTTTAGTAATACTATTTCCGTTAACAATTGACCCTCAGTGTTTTCGGTCTCAAACCGAATCCCATTACATGCTAAAATAGTTGTTGATTTCATCAGTGGAGTAGTTCGAACGAACTACAATGCAAAACATATTTTTTCATTGTTCGCAAAAATTTATTTTGATTTCGTTTTTTTTTATTTTAAAATGCTGTCTTGAATAAACCAAACTTGACTTCTGAAATTTGTGGTTCGAGGGAAAACGCAAAACACCTTCATTGAATTTTTCCACCATTCCGGAATGGTTGTAAATCATATTTTGCCGTTCGTCAGCCAGCCAGCCAATAGCTTACCCTCCACATGTTGACGCATTTGTGTCCACAGATCGCGTATGGCAGATCAATTTATGACCTGGTCAACAATAGCTGGTGGGGTCGTTTGCTAATAGTAGAAGGCGTTTGGCATTTCATGGGATTTATCGGTTTACGATGTCTGAGTATGTAAATGTGTTAGTTTTGCATGCGAGGTAGCCCATTTGGCAGGAGGCAGACAGGCAGGCAAGCGAAAAAACAATTCAATTGATCTCTTGTATGATTTCGATATAGTTCGGTATGTAGTAGTTAGTTTTGTGTTCATTTGTTCTTAATTAATTAATAGTCTCCTGTTTGGTTGTTGTTGGTGTTGTTTTTGTTTGGTGTATCGCAATCAACGGACAATTTTAAATGGTCGCAGGGAAGTAAAGGGGCAGACATGTGTGTGTGTTGTATTTGATTTTTTGTTTAGTTTGAAATTTCAAAATTGCCATTGGTGTCGATTGTGAGAACAAAATGTTTTTGTTGTTGTTGCTATTTTTTGTTGTACTTGTAAAAAAGGTGTTGTAATATTGTTATGTTAAATTACGATTTATACAATTTATTTATGTTCCGCAGTTTAGTATAGCTGGGTGGGTCTGTCATGTTAAATGAAATATTTTTTCTCAAGAATGACAAAGGCGGTAGAATTTCATTGAAATTCTTAATGTCGTTTGAGGGTTATATCTTAATTATGACTAACAATGAAATGTGAGTAACATATCGTATAAATAAAATTTTTCTGGGTATTGGAAACTTAGTTGCGTATGAGTAGTATGGGGTCTCGTTTTGCAAGCTAATCAGCTGTAATTTGGTATTTTGGGTTCTCAGTCCTTGAAAAATATTCTTTAAAAAAATCCACGCCTATAGCTGTGATAGTCCTTGAAAAATATTCTTTAAAAAAATCCACGCCTATAGCTGTGATAGTCCTTGAAAAATATTCTTTAAAAAATCCACGCCTATAGCTGTGATAGTCCTTGAAAAATATTCTTTAAAAAAATCCACGCCTATAGCTGTGATAGTCCTTGAAAAATATTCTTTAAAAAATCCACGCCTATAGCTGTGATAGTCCTTGAAAAATATTCTTTAAAAAAATCCACGCCTATAGCTGTGATAGTCCTTGAAAAATATTCTTTAAAAAATCCACGCCTATAGCTGTGATAGTCCTTAAAAAATATTCTTTAAAAAATCCACGCCTATAGCTGTGATAGTCCTTAAAAATATTCTTTAAAAAATCCACGCCTATAGCTGTGAAAGTCCTTGAAAAATATTCTTTAAAAAAATCCACGCCTATAGCTGTGATAGTCCTTGAAAAATATTCTTTAAAAAAATCCACGCCTATAGCTGTGATAGTCCTTGAAAAATATTCTTTAAAAAAATCCACGCCTATAGCTGTGATAGTCCTTAAAAATATTCTTTAAAAAAATCCACGCCTATAGCTGTGATAGTCCTTGAAAAATATTCTTTAAAAAAATCCACGCCTATAGCTGTGATA